>NC_060888.1:16919268-16951768 GCF_014805685.1 Silurus meridionalis | reverse complement strand
ATTTCCTGCGTTAAATGTCATAGGAGCCAATCTGTGGCTCAGAGAGGGGGCAGGTGCTGGGTCATTAGTCTTGCTGATGGGTTAGGTGAAATCAGCTCCTTTCCTCCAGCCCAGGGCCTGCTACTGTTGATGGCCTGCTCCCCAGCTGCGATAGTCCCATCAACTCTAGCAAAAATTTCCATCCTGAGAAACACAGGTCTTATGGGATCGATTCAACTCCCAGGCCTCACATTGCACCCTCCCCTCCTTACCCCGCCCCCTGCATTTTATCTGCTGCACAAATGACTCTTTAAAGCTAAGCGATGCTGCAAGCAATATTCACTCTCTTCATACCTGCAGACAAACAGAAAAAAGAAGGATATCATTTAAATCACTGAGATTTCTCTCCTTGAATGAGAGCTTTGGAAGTGTACTCTGTGAGACTATAGAAACTATACATAAAAGAGGCTGTTAACAGTCAAATCGCTTTTAATATAAAGGGCAGAACGGGTAGTAAACTGAATTGTTTCTTGTCACTGAGGTGGTGCATTCAAGAAAATATCTTTTATGACCCCAATTATAAGGAGTAATGGAAATGGGGTAAGTCATGATATAGCAACTCTGGAGCAGGGTTAAATGTCATGTTCAAGGTCCCGGTAGTGTCATATTGGCAGTCTCGGAATTTGGACTCTCAATCTTCTGAATATTAACCCAGAATCTTAACTACTGAACATTATCAGATATATTAAACTTTTAAAACTATTATCACAAATGCAGTTATGAGATCTTTAAGATATATAACTGACATATCAATGATATCTATACAGTATATGAGGGCTTCGAAATCTGCCATGGTTAGACCTCAAGACTTTTAAAGTATATTACTTTCCCAAATGAATGTTTTCTTTTCTTTTTTCCCGATGCTATCCACCCCTTACTGTTCTGTGAGCAGCAAACAAGCCAGCTGAATTTTTTATTCAGATGTAGATTGACCTGAAAGCATATTTAAATTATTGGTAATGCTTTTTATATCCAGTTAAGCAGGTGGGCAGCAGCTTAGCATGGGTCTGCACAGGGAAATGGGTGTTTAAGGATGAGCTAGAGGCCTAATTACCTACATGGCACAACTGCTCCCCTTTGTCCACATACATTTATGTGATCTCTGTCTGTTTATCCTCCCTTGAAATGATAAGTGGTCCTAATATTTTTTAACTACCTTCACCAATATCCAGTGCACAGATTATATAAATAAAGATTCATATAGCAGCTGCTTGTTATTTTTGCTTCTAGGATTTGGTGTCCTATACTGGTTAACAATCTCTAAAGAAAGAATATTAAGCAGTACCTTTATTTGTTGCTGCAATAATATTTATATTTGGCTCTTTGTTGTCTTTCGTTAGGAAATATAGATTAAATGTAGCATTTAATATAATTTTAAATATTGAACTTGTAAAACAGTAATTACATTTAGAGTACAGTAATTACAAATACAATACATGTACCTTTCAAGCCAAAAAAAATCATGCATCAAGGTAAAAAAAAAAAAAAAAAGGTACTTGAGGGTATGTGGCTACTGATTAGGAAAGATTTTTTACTCTTGTACTTTTAAAGGTTGTTTTACTCCAGAAACATTTTCTGTCTTATTCAGCTTTTTGTTACCTTCCAGAATTTGTTGCTTCTGTTGTTGGATTCTTGTAGAACTTCAAACATGATCATTGTTATTTGTGGGTGCCTATGTGGAAATTGTGTGTTGGCTATGTCTCAAAGGTGCTGATAAGTTTTCGGGCTTGGTTTTTAGAAATGCGTATATGTGCCTTTGTAATTGCAAGCATCAATTGCTTTCTGTCTTGGTCTCAGAGGAAACTTGCACTTCCCTGGTGTGGTTGTGACTGTGTGTGTGTGTGTGTGTGTGTGTGTGTGTGTGTGTGTGTGTGTGTGTGTGTGTGCGTGTGTTTGTGAGTGTGTGCCTGTGTGCGTGTTGTGTGCATGTGGACGAAAGGGCTAAGCAACCAGGTGCAGCAGAGTGTATCCGTCCTGTCAGGGTCCAGGGAAGACAGCGGGATAAGGAGTGGTCAACACTAGGGACAACAGCTGCAGTCTCCCTCACTTGGCTATGCCTCAGTAGACTGAAGCAATAGCCACATGGCTCTCTGGGGTCCAAAATAACAAAAGCTCCTAGCTCCCTTTTGAACCCCAATGAGACAGTCTGATAACTAGTGATAGCCCTGGCACTGCCTATCAGTGTGTCCCAAGAAATAGACATGAAAAAAAAAATGCGTTTAAATCCCAAGACTGGACTTAAATGAAGCCCTAAATTCTTATCTGTTTGAAGGGAATCATGAAGTGTCTACTCTTATTTATACTTATAATGAATTAATATATATATTTTCTTAATTTCCAGGGGAAAATACACATCTATAAAATATTGTCACTTTATTTGTGGCATTTCATGGAGTTGTCAGAGAAGACAGCTGGGTTTGTGAATTAGGTTTACATATGGATTTTTCTCTGCATGATAGACCTTTTTTTGTGAATGGCATTGAAAACTATATTCACAAACGTGATTTATTGAAATGTTTCTTAACCCATGCAGTGATTTTTATTGCGTAATCATGTTTGTTTTTAAACCAGTTCCACCTGAGGTGGAATTGCTTGCAGCCCGAAAATTACAGGATTCCAATAATTGTTTTTAATGTTTAAAATTATTTTTTTTTTTTATGATATTATGTACTCTAAATAATGAGATATTCAAAGTCTTTGCAATTTGATGTTGAGGAACGTTGTTCCAAAAATTGTAGACAGTTTGTAGACAGGTGAAACCCATATTTACTTCTGAGAGACTCTGCCTATTTAAGATACTCGCAAATGCAGGTTGACATGTTTTTAATAATCATCAATTAAAGCAAAGAAAAGATTTAAAAACAGGGTTGACATTCAGACATTCACCAAACTGTATAAACTAATGCAATTTTGCAAAAAAAAAAAGAAAAGTTAAACAGCTAGTGAAAATAAATATGGAGCATATACCTCACAATGTTAGTGTGAACTGCAAGTATTTTGGTACTCCAAGTCCAGTATTGGAGTAAATGAGAACGTCGTTGTCTATATTTGTAGGCTGTGCTGTTTTTGTGTTTTCATATATATATATCTATATATCTAACTTATATTTAGAGAGATTAGATGGTTGGGGTTCGTAAGGCTAAAATCTAACATTAATAAGTTGTCCATATTATGGCTTTTCAAGTGTGAATATAGCAGGAGTGCATGACTGTAACAAAATCTCTTTTCACTTATACAAAGCCAAAAAGTCTTCTGGGGCTTTTATATGACTCTAGTGTCAGAAAGGGAAAAGGTTCTGCATGGATAATGAAATCTGTCCTTTCAGGCCCTTAACATAGTGAGGCTTTTTGTCTTAAAATAAAAGTACATATGATATATTATATTTTATTAATCTGTCTGCCTTACACTGCTAGCTGTAAGTTTCAAGAACAATAATGTCTAAATGAAATGTTTTTTTCAATTTTTTAACATCATTATTATAAAGATATAATCATTATAATATATATATATATTTAAATTTTATTAATATTATTATTAATGATTGTCACAAGTTGCCTTGTGATTAATTTCAAGTTAATCACACATTTATATCTGTTCTAAATGTACCCAAAATTAATACTTTTTCAAGTTTTCAATACTCTAATCAACATGGGCATGGACAAATATAGATGCTTTATGCAAAAGTATGTTATTATTAGTGAAACCATACTCAAGATAGAGCATGAGGACAAATTATTCTTGTAAATATTTTAAAGTAATTATGGTGTTTTAAATGACGTAAATGATGAGAACACCAAACAGAACTTTTGCTATATTTCCATGTGGACAGTTATAATTGTGTGATTTTGGTGCTTAATTTTATACCTGGTGCAACAGTAAAATAAATGCATATTTTTGGGTGGAGTAAAATTTTTTTTATCAGGAGTAAAGACGTAAGGGTGTTGTAAATAAATGTGTTGTGTCAAAGGTTTTAATTTCACTTTATATTTATTTAATTATATTTTTAATAAAAAATGGAAGGGAAGCTACAAAATGCGCAAGCAGTGGAGCGACGCTAGCTTCTGACAAAGAGAAGGTAAGCGCCGTAGGGATGCAGGGAGTGTGGCATTTCGGCAGTTTCCTCAGGGAACTAAGGTTACATACGTAAAATAGAGACGTTCCCCTTTGGGAACTTGAGCTGTGTCCCAACACTTTGGGAACGAGTGACCAATCACACCATACTGACCAGTCCCTGCCTGGTGTGTCTAAGCACAACCAGAACGCGGGACAGACAAGCCGAGAGTGGCTCAGAGTCTGCTTATTGGCAGAAAAACCCTTTCTATTATGGCCATAGCAGACAAACAGCAGCTCCGACTTTCTCCACAGACTCGTCCTGTGGAGATACGTGTCCAGTGCGTGCCGATTTTGCTTCTCATGGTTGGGGGCTTGGAAAGGAGGAGGGCAGAATGCCTGCAGCACGAGGAGTTTTGGGGGTACATACCCAGGTTTAGGGTAGAGAAAGGCACTGGCCATGCCAGGGGAAAACACAAGGCGAGATGGGGCCATGGAAAGAGCCTGTAGGTCCCCGACTCTCTTCAGCGAGAGAATTGCCAGAAAAGAAAAGCAGTCTTTACAAACAGGTCCCTAAGGGCCACCTTGGCCAAGGGCACACAGGAAACGTGTCACGAGAGGGTGTTTACCTAGAGACTTCCCCGCGGGCGGGGTACAACAAGCCGCGCGATAGCAGACACGTAAACCTTCAGGGTTGACGGAGTAAACTGTTCCTGCAAGAACTCCAGAACTGAAACAACTTTTCTCCAGAACTCCCGGGAGCAACGTGATGGGGGAAAGGTGTACAGGCGTAGCCTCAGCCAAGTCTGCACCATGGTGTCCAGCTACCTCGACAGCCGACTGAGCATTCTCCACTCCCAAGCAAACAACGCATAGATCACGTAATGAAACGGGGCAAGGAGAGACACACATGCAAAAGTTTTGTTTGCTTTGAGCCATTGCTTCACACACAAAGCGCCTACCTAAACAAACAGAAGCTAGCGTCGCACTACTGCTCTCGTATTTTGTAGCCTCTCGGTTTACAAAGTCGGCCCGTCCCGACTTGCTGTTGGCCGGATTTCACACGTGATTTAGAGCGTGAGCAACGCGGAGGCGTTCCCAAAGCATTTTGACGCAGCTCGAGTTCCCGAAGGGTAATGCTAGTGCTTTGGATTCTATAGTATTTTATATCTAGCTTCAAGAATTTCTCTAAAAAAGGACAAGGGAATGAAAATCAAGGGAATGAATGAATGAAGGATGGAAGAAATTAAGACATTTGTTAAAGTATTCTGAAATAAGTAGAACAATTAAGTAGATCATATCTTTTAAATTTAATATTAAATGTAAGACGCTCTCTCACACACACACACACACACACACACACACACACACACACACACACACACACTGTATTAAATGGGGTCCATTTATTACATTTTATTAAATCTATTTAATTAGTGCCAATTTCAATTTAATTGATTTCTTAATTTAATCAATATAATTAAAAGTATTGCATTAATTTGATTTCTTATTTTTATTTTGTATAAACAATTATTTAAAATTAGTTATTTAATCAAGCAGGCATTTAATTTTAATTTGTTAAAAAAAAAATATTAAAATTTATTTTAATTATGTATTAAAAATGTTGTTTGAATATTTTTATATATATAATATTACATAAAAATACAAAAAAACGACAAGCAACTTTATGTATTGTGTTTCTCCCCTCTAACTGTACCAAATTTAAACTGAACCGTGACTTATAAACGTAGGTACGTACCGAACCATGAATTATGTGTACCGTTACACCCCTAATAATCATCATGGCCACCAACCATCTCACTGATTACACATCTGGTCCCATCTCGCCGAATAGGATGCAGGTGGTGGTCTCGGTGGCTGCATCACTTTTCTTTGGCATGGTCTCTCTCCCTCCGCGGCGAAGTCTCCCTGACATCATACCTCTCTTCTAGCACAGGGTTTCGGCACCACTTTCACATTTATATATATAAATATATAAACCTGATCTGTGATCAGTGACTTATTTGGTGGCCTTGATAATAATGGATACATGTGGAAAATAATGCATACATGACAATTGCAAGACATTACAATAGCTAGGTGTTTTTTGTGTCAATTTAACCAGTATAAAACAGAACCAGTTCTTAGTCAGTGTTTAACCAAGTCAGCTAACTAATGACCAACTCTCTATAACTTTTTTCTTTTCTTATCTTTCCTTTTTTTCATTTACTTTTGCAGATCAAGTAAAAAACAGTCAAACAGCTTCTAACCTATAACAGGTTTTACATTAAACTTATAATCTATTTTAGATTACCCAAGCACAAATGCTATTGTACCCACATCTGCCATCATGATACAGATATAATAGTGCATCTTCAAAAATGTTTTAAACTGGCAAGCTCGAATGACTGCTTTGTTCTTTTTTGAGCCAAGGCACAAATAGTTCTGAGAAGCAGAATTAATTAATGCATATTAAATTTACTGTATGTCTATTCTAAATATGTCTATTTAGCAAAATCATAATGATATATACACTGTGCCTTGCCTTCCTGTTGTATTATTGTGTGAATGAATAATTGAACTTGAACAAAACATTAATAATGCATAATTGATGTAAGTACATTCACCTGATCTGAATAGTGAGAGCCAGTCCACACATCATAAATTGCCTTTTTGAATAAGCACTATAACAAACCTTTCCTAGTTAGTTGCAGACAAAACACATTTTCAGATCGATATCTGGCTGTGGACACAAAGTACAACATAACATAAAAATAAAATCATTATAATTATGCATATAATTGTGTTTTTAACAGTTTTCTCAGTATTCAAGATCTTACAGTAAGCATCTGAAAGCACAAGTCAAATGTTTCTGAAAGCTTTCAATGTGGAATATTACTTTAAATCCAAGTTTTATGTGATATGTATGATTAATTAACAGTCTGATATCGCTTTACCTGAGTGTACAGTATAAAGAGGAGAGTTATAGTCTCTCTCTCTCTCTCTCTCTCTCTCTCTCTCTCTCTCTCTCTCTCTCTCTCTCTCTCTCTCCCAGCAGCCGCTTTTAGAGATGAAATGAAACATTAATCAGCAAATTGTGCATTACTTTTCTAATTAACATTCAAGAGGTTTTAACTTTGCAATGTTTCATTAGCTTGTATGCAAATAATTTTGAGTGATTACCTCATTTGGCCTGAAAGCACATGATGTATTGGCCTGGCAAGGGAGCATTGTGTGTATGTGTGTGTGCCCCTGTGTGTGCCCGTGTGTGTGTGTGTGTGTGTGTGTGTGTGTGTGTGTGTGTGTGTGTGTGTGTGTGTGTGTGTGTGTGTGAGTGTGTGTATGTGTATGTGCTTGTGTGTGTGCGCAGAGTTTGGGAAGGGTGACTGCAATAGTATGATCAATGGTCAGCTCCTCTATCCCATGGCTCAATTTTAGATGCATTTTATATCAGCTCCTTAAGCGCACAGGAGACATGTTAACCCGGGTTCCACAGCCAATTCTCCTGTCACATTGTGCTGCAATGATATATATCTATACCTTGATTGCTTTCTTTCCCTCTTGTGCGTGTATGTGTGGGGTTATAATTTGCTTTCTAAATCAGTGCTTGTTTTTTTCTCCTATGAACCTCATGTCCTTGAATGTCTAGCTGTAGCATATAGTTAGTATTTTATGTTTGTATTGCAGTTGTCACCGCTGCATGTGGGTGTGTGTATGAATGAGCCCCCAGCATGGCTGACGAGTTCTTTGCAGTGAGTAATACTCAGAAGCTGAGCAGCCAGCAGATTGTTGGAATGCATCATTAGATGGTGAACTGTAGGGGGGACCAGTTGTGAGCTGGCTCAGGACTCCTACATTAACCTCAGATGGGCTTTTTGGCACATAAAACTACAACGCATCATATTCCTACACAGACATCATACAATGCTCTACAGTATGGACCTCAGCTCTCTTTCCCAGATTTTTTGTCTTTATTTATATATAAAATAATTCTTTATTGGTTTTTAAAGACCCTTAATTAAAGTTTGGTTTTACATCATTTCAATCTTTTAGTGAAAGCAAAAACCTATAATATACTATATTTTCGTTCATGATTCAGCTTGTCACTTATCAGTAATGTGATTGGGTGTGATGCATGTCAGGGTCTGAATGTTACAATAAATCAGGCGCTGTCCCTAATGAGGATGGACAACTCGCTCAGCATGCTTTTTTTTTTTTTTTTGGCACATATTAAAACAGATTTTGTGTGTTAAAAAGGCCAATTTATGGCAACCCACTATGGTCAGTTAAAACATTTTTGGTAGACCTCAAAACTGAAAGGTAATGAAAAGTGGTATTTTAAATGATTTAAAATGTCCACACAAATGTCCACACACAGGCTTTTTAGGAACAAAAAACTCAACATAGAACTGCAGGGTTTGGTCTTGAGCTCAGGTTACTGTGTTAAATTTCGCATGATCTTCTTGGGTCCGTGTTGGTTTCCTGCAGGTTCTCAAATTTTATATTACTTCCTAAAAATTGTGTAGGCATACACCTTGGATATTTTAAATTAAACCCATATGTGAATAAGTGCACCGTATAAATTGACTGGTGTCTCATCCAAGGTGTACAGTATGTATCCCATCTCATATCATCTCAAACCTATAACAATATAAAGTGTCTACTGAAGAATGTGTGGAAAATGAAAAGAATTGGCAGAATTTTTAACAAACACCTATATAAGCCTACGGAACATTATACGATGAAGGTATTGGACAGTTATAGCATTTCATTTTAACAGTAAGAAGTTTAAACATGATTTTCTTTTGCTTCAGTGCACTTTGAGAAATTGTCTTTCATAACCCTAGCTCCTAATGCTCCCAGCAACCCTCTGGTCTCTGATCTATGCTCAGCACTCATGCTGGCACCCTGCACTCAGCCAATATCATTACATGACAAGTGCCGATACGTCCACTTTTGTGTGATGCATGAGTGTCTTGTGCAGCAGTGCTCAAAGAGAGTGGCTTTTCATCAGAGGTCGAGGAAACTAGAAGCCAAAGCTTCATGGCACTTCTCCGATATGCAAACTTTATGCAATTATTTATTTCCTTGTTTTGTGTCCCCTAGATCTTGCCAAGTATATATTTCTTCTATGAGTGCCCATTTATCTTTCTGATTGAAAGAGGGTGGAGTTTACAGTTTTTCCCCCTTTGGTTTACCCCCTTTTAAAATAATCATTTTAGAACCTTCTCTCCTCACAGATTTTACCAATTAAATATAAAGTCCAGTTAGAAGTTTAATTAGCTTAATGACGATATATTTCTCTTAATTAGAAAGGTCTTTACAGATTAGAGTATATGTTGATTATACTGCAGTACATGCACCAGACTTCACTAAACTTAAAGGTGTGGAAAACCAGCTTGCTTCCCAAAACAGCTTTGCTAAGCTTCATTCTTTATTTCACTGATGCACAAACATGGTGTGGTTCAGGGTTTTTTATTAACTTAACTTAAGAGTTCCATTATTCAGCTTAAATAATTTTTAAAAAAATGCAGTGACTTAAATAACAAAGTTGCATGCAGTATATTCTCATTCAGACAAATGAAAACACATTTATACCACCTATTGATATTTGGACTTAATATAAACAGACTGCAACAATGGTTTAGGTTCTGCATTTAAACACCCATCTCTGAACAGAACACCTCAATATTGATAGAACTGTAATGAATGGACATTCTGTGCCACCCAAATGAGGATGTTTCCTTTTGAGTCTGTTTCCTCTCAAGGTTTCTTCCTCATACTGTCTTATGGAGTTTTTCCCTGCCACAGTCACCACTGGCATCATTAGGGATAAACTTATTAGGAATAAACCTATAGGCACTAAACTTATAGATTCCAGCTTCGTTACTTCTTTATCTTCGAAAAACTGGGACAATGTCCATTGTAAAATGTGCTATAAAAAAAGATGAATTAAATTGAATGAAATTGAATTGAATTGAATGAAATTGAGTTGAATTTAATTGAATAAGTGTTATCAAAATATATTGTTAGTGTATGCATTTGATGCCACATTTATGGCACTAATGACACAATAAACAAAAGACTGGAGCAAAAAGTGACAAACAAATCAATCAAACAAATGAACAAACAAACAAACAAAAACATATACTGAGTGACTTTATATTTTTTTTATAATAGACAATACAGTCATCTAAAAACAAACTATTAATTATATATGACTTTGGAGTATTTTTTTGTTGATTATGATGGAGCAGATTTTCTCTTGCTCCTTTCTAGTGGCTCTTTGTTGAAAGGCTCAGTGATATCTGTCATTATTACAAACAGATGACCAGCGAGCGCATCAGCACTACCTCATTACCAAGGGATCAGCGCTGTCGGGAGCATGACAAAAGATTAATTGCTGATCTAATGAAGAATAGTAATTAGGGTTCAATTAATACGTAATTAATATTTGGAATAATTAAAACCATAGTACTCAGGGCATCGTAGATCTTGATCTTTGCAGGAGAGAAAGACAGAGAGAGAGAAAGAGAGAGAGAATGTAAACTGCACAGCCTAAAGTAAAAAAAAAAAAACTTCTTATATTAAGAGTAATCTGATATGAAAGGTTAGTCCTACAGATCGAGGGAGCTTGAAAATAAAGTGAGGCTAAAGGTGACTATAAAAAAAAACAGAGGTGCTATTAAAATTGTAAAGAATTTTGAAGAAACAGGGTGAAGAGATTGCTAATTTCTTTCATTCACAGCCATTCCACACTTCATTGAATTCCCTAATTCCTAATTTAACCGCAATGTCGTAATGAAGATATTTCACACAGAGTCTTTCAAAACATTTCATATGCAATTACATAATTAAAGCATGCTTAATTGGATTAAAGGAAAATATAAACACTTCCCACCTGTTTGTCAACCTGCTAAAGGGCTTTTCAGGACATAAGAGAATAAAACATCTGCTCAGAGGGACTGAAGGGCTCACAATAAGTGGGTACATTTTAACTCTCAAAACGTATATACTTTAAGTAAATGTAAGTAAAATATGTCACAATTTTTTATTGTTAATAATTTATTTGTTTTATGATCTAAACAGTGTCACAACCCTCCAACTCCAACCGTCCAAAAAATCCAACTCCTCAACTTTCATTTTTCTCCCATTTCCTTAATTCTATACAGTCAAGTCAAGTCAAGTCAAGTCATGTCAAGTCAAGTCAAGAGGCTTTTATTGTCATTTCTACTATACACAGTACACAGTAAAAATGAGACAACGTTCTTCCGGAGCTCTGGTGCTACACTAAACAACAACATAGAGCTACAACACAATACAAGCTACATAAAGTGCATCGAGTGCAACCTAGTGCAAACAGTACAATCGAAAAACAGTACAGACAGACAGTGCAAACAGACAACACAAGACAACACAATACAGTCATTCATATCTAGGCTCACCAGCTTTTTCTTATTTCCTGAGCTTCTCGCTTCTTCTTCTTCTTCTTCTACTTCTTCTTCTTCTTCTTCTTCTTTCAGCTTCTCCTGTTAGGGGTCCCACAGCGGATCATCCGTCTCCATACCCCACTGTCCTCTACATCTGCCTCTTTCAACCCAACTACCTGCATGTCTTCTTTCACCACATACATAAACCTTCTCCTTGGTCTTCCTTTTTTCCACGCCGGCTCCAACTTCAGCATTCTCCTAACGATCTTAAACTTCTTGCTAATTCTGCAAATTTCAGATAGTCTACAATGCAGTACAAATAGTACAACACCTAAAAATAATGATTGGAAACATTTCAATTTACTTCTAATCTGACATGGTTTGGTTTCAGAACCAATCAATTCACTTCAGTTACATTAAACAAATATACGATATCTTTCATATTTCGAAATTTTGTTGTAAGGAGCAACTATTTCAAAACATTTGTTTTATTATCTTTTCTGACAATTGTTATTATATAAAACACTTTCCCCAATCTCTTTAGCTCCAAAAAGATCTCTCTCTCTCACACACACACACACACACACACACACACACACACACACACACACACACACACACACACCCTGGCGAGTATACAAATTGTATACATGTTTTAGCATGTGTGTTGATTTGATGTCAAATTTGGATTTTGATTGTTTTCTCTTGTGATAAAAACCATAACAAAAAACTATAACAACTAAAGTGTTGGACAAATTTTCTCATTCAAAATTAGTTTTTCTAGTGCTTTGTTTTTTTCAAGTATCATCTTTAATATGACTCTTCCAAATTTATATAAAATATTTGCTCAGTCACTTTTTTTTATAGTTCTGCTGTGATGTTTTTTCTCTGTTTCTAGGCTGTCATCAGGTCTTTTGGGGAGAGTGAAGTATGCTATCTAACAAGGAAAATGCATCACTACAAACTTGATGAACTCTCACACACACACAAAAAAAAAAAAAAAACAGTAATGGTTTTAATTATAAAATTTCCCCTATTTCTAGCTTAATTAAATAATGACTAAATGGTAAAGAAGAGCATTGCGTTTATGCACCATTTCCTTAGCTGAGTCATAGCTGCATTGTTTTTTAGTGAGAGATTCTCTCACTCTTTTGACTTATCTTGAATTTGAACACACAGCAGACGCCTTGTTTGAGTGCAATTATCTCTGTGTAGTAGATGGAGTGTAAATATCACCATGCTTGAGTTGGCTGAGTAGTTGAGAGGAGGTGACGCTGGGAGGTTCTTGACAGACTGGGCAATCAAACTCTAATGCACTAATTTCACAATCTGCAGGGTATGCACCCAGCCTATGTGTCATGACCAATTTATTTATCCAAGTAGTAGTACTTCAGGAAGTATCTAATTTAATAGGCTTAGGCTTGCTGTTTTAATCAGCACGTCTTACCGCAATAAAAAAAGGCTAGCAGTATGAGTTGCTTTCTCTTTACTCACCTGTCAATCCTTTTGTGGCACCTGAGGAAATGACCTAAGAAAACACACTTTTTAAAAAGACAAATTAGACACATTGCAGCAATATTGTACAACCAAATCATTTCTTCTTCCAATTCTTTCTCTAAGCATATATAGTGTATAGTATATATATAATGCTGTATGCATTTCTGTATAGAAATCTTTTTTTTTATTTTTATGAATTAACAAATTGGAGAGTAAATGAACAGAAGAGAAATCCAAGTCAAACCAAAATTTGGAATCAAAATCAATATCTGAGACAGACTGTCTTTGAAATCAGGGCTTGGTGGGAGCCAAAACTGTTGCTTTCAGGAATCTTTGTTTTTCTCTATGCTTAGGATAGATCTTAATTACATTGGCTGTATTTATTTAGGGTGTCTGTCGTGCAGAATAAATTTTGGGCCAATCAGATGCCTCCTGGATGGTGTTTGATGATGAATAATTGTCTGCCCCTATTTCTTAGCATAGAGGACACCAATAATCCTGGCCAAGTCTCCAACTCCATTTGGCAAAATGCAGCCCACCCCCACCATGCTACACAATTTTGCCTGCATACATTTATTATTGTACTGCTCTCCAGCCCTTCAGAGCCAGTGGCAGCAATGGGCAGGGGTGGGCTTAGCCCAAACAAATTTGTGTCTTGCCCACCCAATCAAAGTTTGATTTTATTATTAAGGAGGATAGCATAGAAATGTGTGATGTGTGTTTTTTTAAGCCTTTAGGCAACCATGGTGCTGCGTGTGTCTGCAGCATTGCTGTTGCTAAAACATCAGATGTTATGGCGAATTTCAGTTTTCAGTGGTGATATAATGTCCTGCTACTGTTTTTAAAAAAATCTTCAAAATAAAATAAAAATTTGGATCAAAAGTATCTTTCTATATAATGTTATGATTTTGTACTCAAGTTTAAAAATAGTCTTGTTAAGTTGATTTAGGATTATTTAATATTAAAACTATGTTTTCTGTTCAATTTGAGTATTTTTTTTAATTTTGTAAATATTAGTTATGGGGAGAACATGATTTGGTTTTACCACTACCATTGATTGCCCACCTATTATTTGTACCAGCCCACCCTAATATAAGTGGCTAGAACTGGCCTTGCTTGCTTAAGCCAAATATTTCACATTTTGACAAATCAGACCAAAGCACCTGCTGCTATTTTTCTGCAACCCAGTCCCTATGTTAAAGTTGATTCATTTAGTCACTTAGCCTTGTTTCCATGTCAGAGGTATGGCTTTATGGCTACAATCCTTCTAGACAGTACATAGTAAATGGGTTCCAATGATTTCTGCTAGTTCTTCGCTGATGATTGCTGACATCTTCCAATGTTGAAGGGAGGTAAGCATGGTCTCTTTGACGGGAAGTAAGCATGATTGGCTGACCACTGTATCTACAGTCCTCACCATTGCACGTCTCTTTGTGTGTGTTTTAAAAATATCTTGAAAAGCACATCTTAAAAAATCTTTGAAATCTTTGCCTGGGAGAGACCTTGTTGATGCAGTTTAGTTAATCATACACCTGATTCGGATCCTACAAAATCCCTGACTTTGTGCAAGTGTACAAAGTGTACAAGTGTTAGAATAGAGAAAGTGAAAAAAGTGAAAGGTTTCTGAATACTTTTTGATTGCACTATATGGCTACAGAGACATGAAAACACAGTCCCACAAATAAGGGAAATGATTTAGGGCCTTCAAGTCCTAGAAAATAAACATTTTAGAAGTGTTCTTGTTTTTTTCTTCCTTTGGAGGAACCTTTGAAGTTTCTTTTTTTCTTTCAAAGGAGTCTTTTCAGAATAATTTTAGGAAAAAAGGACCCACTGATATAAATAACAAATGCTCCCCTTAGAGTGTATATAATGTATTCCTCAAAAATATTTATGACGTTATACTTGATGTTATCAATAAAGAAAATACATTTTGAATTTTGTATTATAAGATTATGTCTGAGCATTGCATTGTGATAAAGGTTTGACCTTGTTGGTGAAAGGTTTAGAATTAAATCCAAATTTCAGTGGCTCGATTATGGATAAAAGAATGTTGTTTTATCAGGTGCTTTGGTTATGGCTAAAGCCTCTATGATGGTAATGTAAAAACAAAACAATGCATGAGGATCAGTGTGTAATAGTTTAATTCTATGGCTAGGGGTAACAAATCACATCACAGTTTCAAAAGTGGCAATCAGGAAGAATGATTTTAAAAATAAAATAATTTGAATGTTTTTTGTTGTTTGTTTTATTGTATTAGTAGTGTAGGTGGGTGGATGTGAATTTATTAAGTGAGTCTTACCCATGATGTCCTGCAGCTGTCGCTCTCTCTCCTACCTGAATGCTGCTAATAACACATTCCATCAAGGTCACCTATAGCCATTTCTCTCCACTGCATGTTCCCACTCTACAAACACCAGTTGATCAGCATGAATCACATCCGCCACCCTGCTCAAAATATAAACTAAACCAAAATGACTTGTTACTGACCTTTACATTACCTTTGTTTTCATTTATCTGTTGTTTGTTTACAGAAAAGGTCAATGAAGGTAAATAAGTAATCAAATATAGAGATATTTTGGTTCTGCAAAACCTTGCAATGGCAGCTTTGTCAGCAGTGGTTTGTGGGTAATGGTGGTTAACTGTTTGTGAGGTGATCTGCTTGGAAGAGTCAAATCACCCGGCTGTCAGTATGACGGTTAGCTGCGTCAGAGTTATTGTGAGGCCGTCTGAGCACACAGGCTTGAGCTGCTCTCCCAGTAGACTTGTGTCTGTCACAGCTGGAGAAAGGCCTGTCAGCCCATCAAATCTGTTGTGGCCTGATAAACACAGCCCAAAGCTCTCAGCCATTTCCTGCCACCATACTGCTTTTCCATGAATAGATGTGGTCTGTATTTAAATAATCAGGCAAAAGGCAACTTTTTTTTTTTTTAAGCTAAATGAATGTATGACTTCATGCATGAGGGAATAAACCTTCCAAAAATGTTAAGATTTGTAATTTAGGAAAGGTTTGTTTTTGACTACCAATATGGTGTCAAATAAAAATTCCCTCTTTCCTCTTGAGCAGGACAGTTAATGAGAAGATAAAAATTGGCCAAGTTCAAAATATTTGGCAAAATATTGAGCCTTTAATTTCTCAACATCAAATCACTAATTAGGAAAATATCAAGAATTTAAAAATACACTATACATCTATTTACACTGTTCAAGATTGTAATAATGGGCTAGGTGTGGCAAATAACCAAATAATATTCAAACTCTTTAAATACTTTTATTGGAAAATGTTGTGCACCTAGACATGTGTTGATCATTTTATTTGCTTACTTTACATAAAACAATATTATGATTTTACTTTTGTTCACAAAAAGAGTATATACATGAATTTATAGCTTTGTCGCAAACAAAATGGTGGCATCAGATGTCTCAGGAGTTTATTCTTGCTAATTTGTTTATTCTTGCTAATTTGTATTAGTAATATATTACCATAGTTGCTAGAGTTACCAACAATAATATAATTAAAAACAGCATGTGATTTTGCTTAAGTAGCGTTCCAGATAATGCTGCATATAAATACTACTTTAATATGTCACTTGAATAAATGAGAAAATGACATGCAGAATTAAATAGGCTTTTTCAGGTTTTTTGAAGCACTCTTCAACTTCAACCAATTGATAAATGTATATTTTTACGTCCCAGTTGGCAATTTTATCTGTCTATGTAAATATAAATTATCTTGGCACTAAGTATACTTGTACTCAGCATGTGCATATGAACTGCTCATATTTATTGCAAATGATTTCCATCTTCTTGTTGATTTATATCTTCAGGCAATTGTGTACAATGATATTATTCATGGGCTTCACAAATATGCTTATATAATATCTGGGTAATGAAGTGCTCATGTTAATTAATGGAAGGCAGTTCAGTGAAAAGGCACAATTAGGTTAGTTGCGTGTCCTCAACAATGTGCAGGCACTTCATATACGCCGAGATGAAATGAAATTTTCTTTGTAGAAGTGTCATCAACATTTTTATCATTTTACAGGTGAAAAATGTTTTTAGCAAATAAAACCTAATTAAACACATTCAGAAAAGAAATGAGCTGACAAACTATTAATGGGACATTAGTTTATGTATTTTAAATAGTGAACAAAATTGATTTTCATCTTTATCTAGAGCACCATCTCATAATGCATTTTTTTTTTTATCCACTCAACAATTGATAGATTATGTGTTAAATCATGTAAAATGTCTGGGCATTGCACAGAAATAAAATAAAATAAAATACAAATATTTTATAATAACAAATATCTGTTAATTTCAGGTGTTCATATGTCATTAAACCTATTAAGTAGAAACATTTATTAGCTAATTAACTAGCATTTTATTCTTCCTGTACCTACTGATGATGCAAATGAGACAATTGTTTTTATTAGGATTTACTTCATTAGGATTAGGATATACACATCATGCCTTTTTGCTTGTGGTTTGCTTTGAGAAAAAAAAAGGTGGAAAATAATAGATTACGTATGATTATGTAGTGTGTAGTACTATTCTAGTACAAGGTTCCTTATAACAGTATATTTCTGAGTCAAATTATTTCACTGTATTTTTACTTATCAAAAAAAAAAAAAAAAAAACAAACAAACAAAAAAAAATCGAAATCAAATTGAAAATAAGGGATTTGGGTGCCAAAAGCTTTAGTCAGGTGAGGTAATGTCTGAAACAGTAAAGACATACGATACAATACATTTTTTTTAAAGACCTCAAAGGAAAGCAAAACTGGGGAAGACATTGACAATTTACACTTCATCATATCTCACTTGATAAAAATTATTTTAAAGTGCATTCCTTGGGTATATGATATTTTGTTAAAATTGTAATAGTGTTAAATGTGTTTGCACTTCAATGTTTTTCTTTTTTTTTAAATTCAAAATAGGTTAAGGGTCATTTATAGGTTAATTTACAGAATGTTGGAAAGATTGTGTCAGTGGTCCATAATCAAGTCTTAATTGTTCTGATGTGTTACATGTTTGTAACAAGGCAGACACAGCATTTAATTGTTAATACTGTGATTAATATAATTACTTGCATATATAATATTGCTTATTATTACTTGCACATAAATTGCATGAAATCATTACTATGATTCTGTGACTTTATGTATGTACATGTATACAGTATGTAGGTAAGTAAATATGTATGTATTGGCATGTATACAATATACACAAATGTACTAGTACACCTAACCTTCCCAGTCATATGTGGTTCATATTAGAATGCCTGCTTTGTGCACAAAATGTCCCATGCACCATGAAGATATGTTTTACAGGTGTTGGAATGGAAGATCTTAAGTGGCCTACTGATCTGACCTCAACCCAATTGAACACCTTTGAGATTAGTTAAAGCGGTGAATGCATTCTAGGCCTCTTACCACCTGCCTCCTGGCTTTTACAAATGCCATTGTAGATTTCTGATACAAAATTGACATGACTACATACCAAGAGTAGAGGTCATTATAACAACAATCTTATGGTCAGATGCTCATTTAGTGTATGTAAACGTACATGATGTATTATCTATGTACAATTTAGCATCATGATGGCACTAATTTGTGCTGTTTTCCTTTTTTCCGAACGTCTAAGAATTTCTATGAAAGTGAGTATTTTGTTCTCTCACATAAAATTTCTATCTTTTTCTATTTTGTTGGGTTGTTGTTGTTTTTTTTTTTTTTACAATTTTCCGTGTACTTCATTTTAAAGGCCTGTATGCTACAACCTATTTTGGATGCACATTTTTACACGTTTCATAAGAGCTACAAGGACAAAGAGGCCATTACCCATGCTGCACAGTGAGTGCACCTACAGCAAGGTGTTTTTCTTTCAGTGAAATTGCCCAGATTTCCAGACTGCGAGAGGTGAAGTGACTTGTGAAATGAGGATTGATGTGTCCATTTGTGGTGAGGCATGAGAGAGGGGTGTGTCTGCTTTTTCCCTTGCTTCATACAATACCTGGGTGTCATTTAGTGAGGTTATGGGCCAGTATTAATTACCTGCTGTGTCCAGGATATGAAGCCAAAGAAGACTTTCTTCATAAATCTAACTCTGTACTTTTGTCAGATCACCTTATGGCATTGGTCTGATTTTATTGAAGGGGAAAAAAGGTGCTGTATTATCTGTAATTAACGGCTGATCCTACAAGGGAAAATGTAAGATTTAGGAGAAAAAAAATGTAAAAGACAATTTTTTATATTCTCTTCTCACACCCAGAGATACCAGTTCATATTTATAAGCTTTATTCTTGTGTACATTATGACTTGAGCAATGACTTGAGGAATAGGCATTTAAGAAATATTGTTCTAGCATTATTATTTTTTTTTTTTTTTTTTAAAGGAATGGGCCATCTTGTGAAAATCCATTTATCTTCAGGTGCTGCTGGGAAAAAAAGACATTTTTGGAACACTGGAATTAAACATGAGCCTGAAATGAAAGAGCAGTATAATTTTAGAAAGCAGCTTTCAACCTTTAATTTTATCCACCTTCAAAGAGCCCTCTATCTTCTTCTCCCAGAGCAGGGCTCTTCACACGACGTTAAAGCCTTGTCTTCTTCCATGTTTGAACCAGCTGTACTGTAATTACTCAAACTCAGTGTTTGTTTACAGTGTTATACATTACAGATTGCTACCTTTTATAACTGCTCAGACCAAAATAAAAATGAGTATATATTGTTCTAAGTATTTTTCAAAAATGTAAATGATGGATTGACAAAATATGGTTTTAAATATATTAGTTTATGGGTTGCATTTTTTTTTTTTTGGTTAAATATCATTTAACTATCTTTATTTGTTTAGTTTCAAGCACTTAATGCCAGGATTATGTGTGTATGTGTAGCTGTGTGTAAGGGGATTGAAATTTTGTCTGCTTGATGTATGTAGTCAGCACATCTGTGCACAGCTGTGCACTGTATTGTGGTGTATGTCAAAATGACAGAAACCATGATTGATGATTCTAATAATGCCGCTGGGAATTCCCAATGGCCGCGCACTCTTGTGTGTGGTCAGAGCGGGGAAGGGTCAGGTAGCCGGGTTTAAACTGTAATTCATTCTGATTATTAGTCTGCTGACAGGATTATAGGGGGGGGAAGAATGGAAAGTGAGAGTGTGGAAGGGACAGAGAGAAACGAAAGTGTAGAGGAAGGTATGGAAGTGAGCTCAGATTCAAAAGAGGAATAGACAATGACTGCAGCTCTGCATGATGTTTATTTTATCAGACGGGCACAGGTGGGCTGTGTTTCTGACTTTGGTTGGGGCTGGCAAGAAGATAAGAGTGGTAATGACACCAGGTGGGAATATCTCAGACCACTGAGGGAGCAGACACACACACACACATACACACACTTCCACAGCAGTTCCTCCACACTGTTTCAGCAGGCTTTTGTTTCAGATCATACACTGCTGACTCTCCTCCCCTGTGGTTATTGTTTATTTACACAGCTTGTGTAGGACAGGAATAAGGTAAATGCCACACAAACAAGAGCTGAAATGTTATTACATTTGAATCTGCTTTGTTTTTGTGTCAGAACAGATAGCGCCGCTTGAAGAGATTTACAAATAGCGACGCTTTGGTGTTTAGACGGTCTGTGAAGTTTTCAGATTGGACCCACAGGCAGGCAAATCATTTATGTTTCTTTATCAAAGCCACATCATAAAACAGTTTTTGATTTACATTTTTCTGTTGTAAATAAATGATCATTTTTAGGCTTCTCAAAGTTTAAATGCTCCAATTCCCATTGGTGAGCATTAGTAACTTAAATTATTATTTTATTAAAACAAAATTGTATAAAATTGAACACATTTCATCAAAAGAAACTACACTGGGAGGGTCTGCTGAGCATAAATGTATGTATGTACACAAAATATATTTGTTGTTATTATATATGTACATTATGATGCCACGGGTATAGAAAAGATCAATAAACCTCATCAAATGACCCATTTTTTCCATCCATTTTTCTTTGGGATTTAAAATTAAGAAATTCTTGTGCAAATTCTACAGTAAAGAAAATGCAAAAGTATAAATGGTTTATGAAAATGGCTGACCGTCCTTCAGGATGGTCGTCTTGAAAATGGCCTTGTAAGTATGTCTGTGAACAAATCAATTTATTCTTCATTTTCAGCTATTGTTGGATGAACAAACAGCTATTAAATCCGCACAAATATAATTGAGTGCGTGTGGTTTGCTACAGAGGCAGGTTGTGAGCTATGACTAGTGCACTCTCAGACCATCCAATCAAAGGACGTGAAAATACCAACGTTAAAGTATGCCGGCTAGAGGGCATCCTAGTCAATAACTCACAATCACATTTTAATTCTCATGTACTTTACACCACAGGCACATGCACTGCACTTTCTGAAGGCCTCACGGCAGATTCTTTTGATCCGGCAACGCATGATGTGATGGCTGAAATCTGATTGGATAAAACTCTAACCTAAACTTGCACTCCAGGAAGCAGCACAAGCAAGAGAAATGCTCAGATGTGGTTTTATATCAAGGTTTTATTTTAAGCTCAGGATATTGTCTTTGCAGACTTTCACATTTCACCTCCCAAAACATGCTGGAAAAGTGGATTAGCTTCTTTTAAGTGTGTTTTGTGTGTGTGTGTGTGTGTGTGTGTGTGTGTGTGTGTGTGTGTGTGTGTGTGTGTGTGCATGTGTGTGTGTGTGTTAAAGGCTCCCTTTGATGTATTACTGCCTTGTGCAATGTGTTCCATGGATAACTATAGACCATGACCCTAACCAGGATAAAGTTCTTACTGAAGATTAGTGAAGGAAGCAGAATGGTGTAATCATGTGTAAAGTTGTATTCAACAAGCAGTAGGTGAATGTATTGGGTTGCAATGCAGTGTTAAACTTGACTAAACTCAAAACTATACACCCAGAGGCCAATCACTAAATGCTATTGTTCGTTATGACAATTCACTGATTGTTGTTGTTTCCATGATTAATCAATAATCACCAGTGTTCTATTACCTGATCTTCATTGTTTCACTTTTTTGTTTTTATTTTAAACCAGGCTATTTTTATAGGAAATAAACAAGTTATTTCTTATATAACCATTTTTCTACACTTTCCTGACTACTCATTGCTGCTTCTTCTTTCGGTAAGAAATAAGCTATAATCTATTTCTGTGTTCTAATTAATTAAAAAAAAACATTTTCAGAAAACCTTTCTTCATGTGGCATATTTTGACATGCAAATAACATGGAATGTTTACTGCATATGCACATTCATATGATATCTTTATTTAGTGAATTTTTATACACGCGAGATACTTTTGGATTTCACTGACCATTGGTTCTATATGGTAAGTAAAAGTAACTGTTCCTTTACTTCATTATAGCAGCATTTTCTATCTGGCACCCCTTTGCTCTTAACCTACAGCATGGATAGAACCAGTTTGCAAATAAGTGACTGAGTTGGTATATGAAGTTTCCAGTGTAAATTAAAATTGTGCTGGCCCACATTATTATTTTTGAGTAGCCACAAAAGACTGCAGCTCTCCCACCCACACTGCACACTTATCAAGTCTCTCTTAGATAAAGCTGTATTAAAAATTCGACAGTAAACCTTCATTTACTAGAACTATTGCCTCTGAGTGTTTATAGGTAAGTTACCATTTTAAAAAATCCTGTGGGTATGTAATGCAGTACAAAGGAGAGAGAGTGAGTTTACAGCTCTGTGAAAGACTTTAAGCCATTTTCATTATAAGTATGAGCATAAAGCGTGTTTATTTTTGGGGTGGCTGACCCTCCAGCAGTAATGCAACGCTGCTATAACCAATAACTGTGCGAATGAAATGCTTTTACTGTATCACTGAAAGATTTAATGTAATGTCATGAGAATGATTCATGGTGATGCTGGATTTAACAGATAAGAGTTTTAGTAAATTATATTTTACGGAAACGTCCTAAAGTTACATTCTGCCCCAGTTTGAAAACAAGTCATCTATCAAAAAGTGTTAGCTGTAGCCAAAATATCTTATAAGAATAGTATAAGAATGGCTTCCAATTACCAGATGCATTCAGTTCATTTGACTGATTTCATGATAAATAGTACCGTGATTTAATTTTAGTTAATTGCATGTATGATGTGATGGAATGTGAAAACCAATTTTATTGCAGTTATCACCTAACAAGCAATTATGCACTAATAATAATCTTATAATAAACATCAGCTCCAATCATTATATATTTAAGAAACACCACTGAATAATGAACAAACCCCACTCCCCATATGTTTCACGGAATGTAAATCTTTAAATTGTTTATACACAAGGCTTGCAGTTCTACTGCCATCTATCACCTTTGGTTTTTATTGACAAATGCATAATGTGCTGACACTGAGAGAAAAGTGGCACTTTAATCAGCCAGGCTAATTGCCACATCCAATAAAGTCACTTTTGTAAGTCGCATAAAAATGACATGTTTTAGTTAAACAATCAATACATTTAATCCATGAGATCAGAGTGCCCTTTCAGTGACGGACCTATGGCGTATTTTTTTTCATCATGACATTTTTAACAATTGTGACCTAATTTATATTAATCCTCTGTATCACATCTCACAAGGTCGTGTGTATTACTAGTCTTGTAGCTTAGTTTTTGCCTAATCATGTGTAGTGCTTAAATATACTCTAATTTGGCCCCAAATGTGTATGACTCTTGTTCAGGAAAAGATTCAGCATTCACATGACATTCAGAGCAACTTATAGACTGTGTAATGACACCAATCAGACAAGGTTTGGACTATAAAACAAGGACTGTGAAATTAAGGAGAGGAATCATTACACAGACAAATTCAAAGACTAAACAATGTGTATTCGATAATCAGGATCTGTGGTAACCAGGAAAAACTTTGTGTGACCCATGCAATAAAGCACAAATTAACCCCCACCAGTTAACTAAAGACATTTCCCTGGCAAACTCCAATGCAAATAGCAGCAACACCTGCTAAACAAGAAAATCAGACTGACTATATTTCATATATAAGGAGAGCTAAAGCTGTTGCTTTAACCAATCAAACTACGATTTTTTCACTCAGAGGACACCTTGCAGGCATCAGAACATGTCTTGATGCTTTTGATTGGATGGTTAGAGCGTGTGCTAGTCAGAGCTTTCGAAATGTTTCTGCACAAGTTCAAATATATTCATGTAGATTTAATAGGTGTTTTTTCATTCCACAATATCTGAGAGAGGAGAAGAAATTGATTAGGTCGCCAATATACTTATAAGGACATTTACAAGTCAAATATTTCATGAAAAGATGGACATTGCATGGATAGATCAGTAAAAAAAAAAAAAGCCCCAAACCATTGTCAAGCATTTTCATCAACCATTTATACTTGCATTTTCGTTCCTGTAGAATTTGCACAAAAACACACAATTTGCCTTTATTTTTAAATCCCAGATATAGGTGGGTGGTGGAGCTGTGGCTACAGTGAAAGGACACTTGTTGAATTGTGTTTGGTTTCTTGCTTTAGTAATGCCATTGATTCACACTGCATGAGCTAACTGTCTGTAATGCAGCACTCTGTTATACTGCATTTCTGTATAAAATTGATAGTTTCTATAGCTGTGACATCATAATGATGGTAATGAGAGGTGGACTGACTCAGTTAGAACACCACTAAAAACATGAAATGCAATGCTTGCCACTGTTCAAAAGACTGGTGTACTATTCCAACAGCCAATTCCAAAGTCCACAATTAATTCATGCAAAATTCAGGCATATGCTACCACTTTGTGCTGAATTTACATCCACATTGCTGTTACATACTGGACCCTAGAAACAGACAACTGCAGCAAATAAAAACCAAACAAAAAAGTCATCACAGAATATGCATAATATACTATGAAAATTAATAGCAAGCTTTAGATATACAGTGCCCTCCACAATTATTGGCACCCCTGTTTAAGATGTGGTCGTGGACTTCAAAAAATTCTCCTTTTTTTTAAAACAACATAGAACCCAAATGCAAAAAAAGAGAAAAATCCAACCTTTCATTTAAGTACATAACTTTGGTGGTAAAAAAAATCATACATTTAGAAAAAAAAAAAAAACTTGAAATCATGTGTCCCACAATTATTGGCACCCCTAACAATTCCTCTGAAAAATTTAATTGTTTTTTTATATATATATATATATATATATATATATATATATATATATATATATATATATATATATATTTCTGTAGTTGCTAAGGTTGGTCAGGGTATCTAGGGACTTTTAATTAGTAATTCCTGTTTCCCTGGGGTATAAATATGACGTGACACAGAGGCCTAATTCTCTTACCCATTTGTCAACATGGCAAAGACAAGAGAACACACCATTCAAGTAAGGCAGATGTGTGTCGACCTTCATAAGTCAGGCAATGGCTACAAGAAAATAGCCACTCGCCTTAACTTGCTGGTATCTACAGTCAGAGGAATCATTAAGAAGTTTAAAACAACTGGAACAGTGACAAACAAGGCTGGAAGAGGTCCCAAGTTTATCTTGCCACAACGCACAGTGAGGAGGATGGTAAGAGAAGTAAAAAAATTTCCCAAGCTCACCGTCACAGAATTGCATCAAAGAGTGGCATCTTGGGGTCACAGAGTCTCCAAAACAACCATCAGACGCTCTCTACATGCCAACAAGCTGTTTGGGAGGCATGCAAGGAAAAAGCCTTTTCTCACTAACACTCACAAACATAAACGTCTGGAGTTTGCTAAGCGGTACTGGGACTTCAACTGGGATCGTGTGCTTTGGTCAGATGAGACTAAGATTGAGCTTTTTGGCAACAAACACTCTAAGTGGGTCTGGCGTAAAACAAAAGATGAGTATGCCGAAAAGCACCTCATGCCCACCGTGAAGTATGGTGGAGGATCTGTGATGCTGTGGGCCTGTTTCTCTTCCAAAGGCCCTGGGAACCTTGTTAGGGTGCATGGCATTATGAGCGCTTTGAAGTACCAGGATATTTTAAATAAAAACCTGATGGCCTCTGCCAGAAAGCTGAAGATGGGTCGTCATTGGGTCTTTCAGCAGGATAATGATCCAAAACATGTGGCAAAATCTACACAAAAGTGGTTCAGCAGTCACAAACTCAAGGTCCTCCCATGGCCATCTCAGTCCCCAGACCTCAACCCAATCGAAAACCTGTGGGGCGAGCTAAAGAGAAGAGTGCATAAGAGAGGACCCAGGACACTGGATGATCTAGAAAGATTGTGCAAAGAAGAATGGTCAAAAATCCCTCTCTCTGTGTTCTCCAATCTTGTGAAATGTTATAGGAGGAGATTAAGTGCTGTCTTGTTGGCAAAAGGAGGTTGTACAAAGTATTAACATCAGGGTGCCAATAATTGTGGCACACATGATTTCAAGTTTTTTTTTTTTCTAAATGTGTGATTTTTTTATCACCAAAGTAATGTACTTAAATAAAAGGTTGGATTTTTCTCTTTTTTTGCATTTGGGTTCTATGTTGTTTTAAAAAAAAGGAGAATTTTTTGAAGTCCACGACCACATCTTAAACAGGGGTGCCAATAATTGTGGAGGGCACTGTATTTTAAAGTCTTCATGTCAGTCTTCTTTAATATATTAACAGAATGGTAGTTCAGTGAGTATTGTTGCCAGGAAAAAGCTCTGGGACCAATCCTGAGCTCAGGTTAGTGTTTATGTGTGGTTTGTGCATGTGCTTTCTATGCTTCTGTAGGTATATTTAGGATTTCTTGTGTTGCTCCTACCTCCCACAATTATACAGGACTAGTCTGAATGCATGTATAATCCAGTGGCAGGCCGTGCATTTGGTACCTGGGCCTTCAGTGGGGACTTACCTGACTTAATTCACCTCTAAATACCACCACTATCACGTTGCAGTTATAGAAACCATCAATACTATACAAAAACACAATATAGCAACATGTGGCATTACAGAGAGAGAGGCATTTCACATATGAAGGGTGAATACCATTTTACTAAAGCAAGAAACCCAGTTAACTCCAAACCTCTACACTACCACCGCAGCTGTACCACCTACATCATCTGGAGCAGAATTAATATTTGTCTAATAACATGACAAAAACATTAAATATTTAAAATAAAATACACCATAGATGCATACTCATAATTTGCACCACTCCTCAGTGGCTGTAAGCCAGTGGTACCGCTCGTATTCACTGGTCTGGAAGTGGCAACAAACCCTTTCCCTGGCTGAGACAAGCTAGCTAGCTTCTGGGTTGGCCGACCACTCCTCAAGATGTATAGCTTTTATTGAAAATAGATTTTTTAGGTATGTCCGAGATCAAATCAATTTCTCTTCCTCTGTAGGCATAAAAAAGTCTAGTGCAGCGCGCTACACACGTGTTTTGCCAGCTTGGCAACTTGGCTGTACCAGTTTCCCTCTGACCACCCAATCAGAGGATGGGAGGCGAACGTGAAATCTGATTGGTTAAAGAAACAGAGCTATTTATCAGAATCAGGTTTTTTGGCCAAGTGTGTTGACACACACAAGGAATTTGGTTCCAGTTGTTAGTGACTCTCAAAATACAGACATAAATAAAACTATACATTCAGCTCAGATTATTATTAAAGAGATGATAGTAAAAAAAAACACCAGCAGGACAGACTTTGCAGGCCCTGGGCAGATTAGATTGACATTGAAGCACATAGAGGCTGAAATCTCATTGGACAAAAAATCTAGCATCCACATCCACATACTGGAAGCAGTGCAGCCAAGAGAAATGCTATGAAATGAAGAGCATAAACTGTTGGGAATAAATTATTACAATTTCATGGAACAAATATTAGAATTTAGGTTGTAAATGTAGGTCAGTGCTTCTGATTGTGCATAGAGATAGAGAAGGCTTTGCTGGCCCTGACCGCCCGCCACTGGTATAATTACACATTATGTATAATCCAGCCCCTACTAACTCCATAGTCTTTAATCTACAGTATAAATAAAGTTTGCTGTAGCACATTATAGTTGCTTAATTAATTAATTGATGTCAAATTACCACATGGATTTGTATTAATTTTTTTGTTTAATATGTTTTGTTGCTTTTTTTGGTTTTTTTTGCCTGTAGATCTTTGTTAAGCATATAACCTGCTACTATTCCCTTGACAAACATGGCCCCTAAACAATAAGATAATAATCAAGCCATGATAATATTTCCTCGAGCTACTTCTAACACACACACAGTAATGCAATCACGTCAGTGGGAATGCATTGTTTTAATGGCTATTGGTGAAATGGGTTGAATAAAAAGGGGCAACATTCTTCACTAAAGCTCTCCCTGGGTATTAATTATTGTTGAATTTCAATTAAGCCTTTGTATTTAGTTGCGCAGTGATCTCACTGAGGACTTCTTGTTTTTGAACATTAGGATGACCTCGTGCATTCATCCCACTCACATCCCTAGCTTGTATCTCAGAATGATGAGATGAATCACCAATTTCTGGAAGCTTTTTACTCATTTCTTTCTCTTCATTGGCACTTCTGTTTTTTTTTTTGTGTTTGTTTTATTTTTTACTCCATTATCTTACTATTTTTTTACTTAAACCACTCCATTCTCTCTATTTCTCCTGCTCTGTCTCTTGTGGGATTTTCAGATGAGTTTATTTGCATCTTAATAAGGGTTGAATGTTCAATACTTCCATTGTTTAAGTAGCTGAAATGGGGCGTTTGTAATTATTCTGCCATTAACATTCATAGGACACTATTTCCCTAAATCCCTTTCTTAAGTAACTACAGAGCCAAATGGAGTACTGAGGGCCTCTCAGACAGCCATTAGAGACATTAAGCCCTTTCACAACTCAACTTATCACTCATCTGTTTGTTTCCCTGCTGGTTCTTTTCTCATTATCTTCCAACCAAACCGCCTATGTCTACAAATGTTTTTATAGATTCTTAATCTTGTTGTTCTTAGTCTTGTATTCCTCCCTCTGGTATTACAACAGCTTTGCATCTGTACCAAAATTTGTTTGAATTCATCACAGTATGGTTTGTCAAGAATGTCTTGATGTCTTGACTCTGGTATTTCATATTCCATTGTTCTCCATGCTGACAATGTGCTTGGCTGTTTTGCCAGTGTTTGTTTTGGTTCTAAATGACTGATTGCTGGATGATGAATGAGGCTTCATGCTGATGCTGATACCACTCAAATAGAACTAAAGTAGTAATTGCATGGATTTATTTAATCTCTTTTTCTTTTTCAGGGGAGAGTGGTTGAAGCGCCTTTCAATGTGATCGCCTTTTGTGTGGGCCCCTTAATTGAAACAATGAGGCAGAGAAAAATGTTTTGATGATCAGATATGCCACATAGAAAAGAACAGAAATGGCCCTGAATCATATTGTGTTCTTGTCTCATCTATTGTGCTTATTTGGATCCTCTCAGCAGCCAATACTCATTGATTTGTTGCACTTAAATGCAGAAACACAGCCCATTATTTCCATTTAAAAAGCAGAGCTACTGTTCTCACAGACAAATCGTCAAACCATTTGCAGATACTGATTTATGTTTGAGTTTGTACAGCATGTTCTCTATGCTGCTGTAGTCAGGCCTTTCTGCTTGCCCTCTGATTGACAGTCCATTTCTGCCATGGCTAGGAGTACATCATTTGTTTGTGGAGTGGATGCTTTTCATCCTGCAAGCATTGCCATACGGTGGGTGAATAAATCATTGTTGAAAAATATTAAAACTCTGGAATCGCCTGCTGGCCTTTGATGGATAAGTCAGGGGTCTGTCATGCTCCTCTACACATTCCTCACCCTCTCTGCTATACACCTCTTTGTTTTGCTTCTCAAAAGATTCATACCTTCACATACAGTATAAATAATTTGATGGATTCTTTCAGTGAAATTTTCATCACCTTTGGAGGAACTATTTCCAATTAAAGATCTTATGGTCATCTTCTTCTTTAAAATCTGTGTTTTCATGCTCTATTCAGTCTTGCTTCTAGGGTTTTTACCTGAATTGTGATCCATTCATTTTCCCAATCTTCATTTATCAGTGTCAAATGTCAGGGTTACATTAAACAAAGCATAAGCCTTACATTTTGCATTTTATGAAGCTTTTTCATTATCTATGTATGTCTATGTAACTATGTATATCTATGTAACTATGTATTTATAGCTCTTACATCATTAGGAGATATACGTAGTCAATAACGAACACAGTAACAACTTACAAACAAATTCATTCATGTTCATGTTCCGTTCGGAACGTAACTCGTTCGTAAGGTGGGGAGCGTCTGTATTGTGCTAGCGGTGAGCGACTGAAGGGCAGAGCTGGACGCAGTGGGTGGTAATCCGGAGAAAGACCCCACAATCCGTGAGTGGGCGCTGGTGGACGTCAAGATGGAAAGGTGTCCCGAACCACAAGTGTGTGGGTGAGCCCCGGGGTGAAAATTTAAGTAAATAAAGAAAGCTCTGCTTGGTGGATTTTAATCTCTCTTTCATCCAGCACAGTACCAGTGGGAGTCATATTCAATGATATATATATACTGTATATATATATATATATATATATATATATATATATATATATATATATATATATATATATATATATATATATATATGCATCTCAATAAATTTGAACATCATTAAAAGTAGATTTTTTTTAGTAATTCATTACAAAAAGTTAAACTCTTAAATTATATACATTCATCACACACAGACTAATATATTTCAAGTATTTAATTCTTATAATTTTGATGATTATGGCTTACAGCTAAGAAAAACCCCAAATTCTGTATTTCAGAAAATTTGAAAATTGTAAAAAAAAATTCAATATTGGGGACTTGTGGTGTCGCACTCTAATCATCTAATTAAATCCAAACACCTGCAAAGGTTTCCCAAACCTTTAAATGCTGTCTCAGTCTGGTTCAGGCTATACAATTATGGGGGAAGACTGCTGACTTGACAGTTGTCTAGAAGAAGCTGTTGTTCACAGAGTGCTGTATCCAAGCACATTAATGGAAAGTTAAATACAAGAAAAAAATGTGGTAGAAACAGGTGAAACAAAGTCCATTTAAGAATTTGGGGGAGACTCACAAAGAGTGGACTGCAGCTAGAGTGCTCCAAGAGCCACCACGCACAGACGTATCCATGGGCTACAAATGACTCATTCCCTGTTTTAATCCACTCCTGAACTAAAAAGTTGTCCTACCTGGGCAAAGGACAAAAAGCACTGGACTATTGCTGATTGGGTCAAAGTCATCTTTTCATCTTTTTTCATTTGGAAATCAAGGTCCCAGAGTCTGGAAGAAGAGAGAAGGAGGACAGAATCCAAGTTGCTTGAGGTTCAGTGTAAAGTTTGCACAGTCAGTGGTGGTTTGGGGAGTCATGTCATCTATTGGTGTTGGTCCACTGTGTTTTATCAAGTCCGCACAGCCATCTACCAGGAAGTTTTAGAGCACTTCATGCTTCCCTCTGCCAACCAGCTTTATGGAGATGCTAATTTCATTTTTCAGCAGGAGTTAGCACCTGCCCACACTGCCAAAATCACTAAAAGTAGGTTAAATGACCATGGTGTTGGTGTGCTTGACTGGCCAGCAAAATCACCAGATCTAAACCCCATAGAGAATCTATGGGGTATTATCAAGAGGAATATTCTGAAACAAGAGACCAAAAAATGCAGATGAGCTGAAGGCCACTTTCAAAGAAACCTGGCTTCCATACAACCTTAGCAGTGCCACAGACTGATCACCTCAACGCCACACGGAATTGAGGCAGTAATTAAAGCAAAAGGAGCCTCTACCAAGTATTGAGTAAATATACATACTTTCTAGAAGGCCAACAATTAACAACACATTTTTTTTAGATGATTAGAGTGTGACACCATGAATCTCGGATATTAAACTTTTACAATATTCAAATTTTCTGAGATTTATATATATATATATATATATATATATATATATATATATATATATATGCATCTCAATAAATTTGAACATCATTAAAAGTAGATTTTTTAGTAATTCATTACAAAAGTTAAACTCTTAAATTATATACATTCATCACACACAGACTAATATATTTCAAGTATTTAATTCTTATAATTTTGATGATTATGGCTTACAGCTAAGAAAAACCCAAAATTCTGTATTTCAGAAAATTTGAAAATTGTAAAAAAAAATTCAATATTGGGGACTTGTGGTGTCGCACTCTAATCATCTAATTAAATCCAAACACCTGCAAAGGTTTCCCAAACCTTTAAATGCTGTCTCAGTCGGGTTCAGGCTATACAATTATGGGGGAAGACTGCTGACTTGACAGTTGTCTAGAAGAAGCTGTTGTTCACAGAGTGCTGTATCCAAGCACATTAATGGAAAGTTAAATACAAGAAAAAAATGTGGTAGAAACAGGTGAAACAAAGTCCATTTAAGAATTTGGGGGAGACTCACAAAGAGTGGACTGCAGCTAGAGTGCTCCAAGAGCCACCACGCACAGA